>NC_015605.1:120000-135000 GCF_056320005.1 Nelumbo lutea | reverse complement strand
GGCTGATAGGACAAGTACAATCAGAAATCAAATAGAAAGAATCACAAAAGAAAAAAAAAATACATTTCTAGCCCCAGAGAAAAATATTAATGCTAAGGAAACTAGTTGTGATAATAAAAGATCAGAATCACAAAAAAATATTTGGCAGATATTCAAAAGAAGAAGTGCCCGATTAATACGTAAATGGCACTTTTTTATAAAATTTTTTATTGAAAGGCTATACATAGATACCCTTTTATGTATTATTAATATTCCCAGAGTCAATGCACAACTTTTCCTTGAATCAACAAAAAAAATTATTGATAAATACATTTACAATGATGAAACAAATCAAGAAGGAATTGATGAAACAAATGAAAATGAAAATACAATTCATTTTATTTCGACTATAAAAAAGCCGCCTTTTAATATTAGTAATAGTAATAAGAATTCAAAGATTTCTTGTGACCTATCCTCCTTATCACAAGCATATGTATTTTACAAATTATCACAAAACCAAGTTATTAATAAATATCACTTGAGATCTGTACTTCAATATAACGGAACATCTCTTTTTATTAAGGATAGACTAAAGGATTATTTTCGAACACAAGGAATATTTCATTCCGAATCAAAGCATAAAAAACTTCGGAATTCGGGAATGAATGAATATGAATGGAAAAATTGGTTAAAGGGTCATTATCAATACGATTTATCTCAGACTAGATGGTTTAGATTAGTACCGCAAAAATGGCGAAATAGAGTCAATCAACGTCGTACGATTCAAAATAAAGACTCACAAAAATTGGGTTCATACGAAAAAGACCAATTCATTTTTTACGAAAAACAAAATGATTATACACTAAATTCATTACCGAATCAAAAAGACAAATTTAAAAAACACTACAGATATGATCTTCTATCACATAAATATATTAATTATGAAGATAAGAAGGACTCATATATTTATGAATCGCCGTTACAAGTAAATGAGGGCCCAGGGCTTCCCTATAATTACAATACACATAAACCCGAACCATTTGATGTGCTGAGGGATCTACCTATTAGTGATTATCTAGTAGAAGATTATATTATTGATACGAAAAAAAATCTGGATAGAAAATATTTGGATTGGAGAATTCTCCATTTTTGTCTTAAAAATAGAAAAAAAATAGATATTGAGGTTTGGGCCAATATGGATACCGGCGCCAACATTAATAAAAAAACTAAGACTGGAACTAATGATTATCAAAAAATTGATAAATTTTATAAAAAAGACCTTTTTTATCTCACGATTCATCAAGAAATCAACCCATCCAATAAAAAGAAAAACCTTTTTGATTGGATGGGAATGAATGAAGAAATACTAAATCGTTCCATATCAAATCTGGAACTTTGGTTCTTCCCAGAATTACTACTACTTTATGATACATATAAGATTAAACCATGGGGCATACCAATCAAATTACTTCTTTTAAATTGGAATAGAAACGAAAACGTTAGTGAAAATAAAAACATCAACGAAAAACAAAAAAAGGATTTTCGTATATCACGTATATCATCTAATGAAAAAAAAATTCTTGAATTCGAAAATCGAAATCAAGAAGAAAAAGGACCGCCAGGCCAAGGGGATCTTGGACCAGATGCGCAAAACCAAGAGAATCTTGGATCAATTCTATCAAACCAACAAAACGATCTTAAAGAATATTATGCGGAATCAGACATTAAAAACCATAGAAAGAAAAAGCAATTCAAGAACAACATAGAAGTGGAACTCGATTTCTTCCTGAAAAAACATTTGCTTTTTCAATTGAGACCGGATTATCCTTTGAATAAAAAAATGATCAATAATATCAAAGTATATTGTTTCCTGCTTAGACTGAAAAATCCAAAGGAAATTGCTATATCTTCTATTCAAAGAAGAGAAATGAGTCTGGATGTAATGGTGATTCAGAAAGATATAACTCTTACAGAATTGATAAAAAAGGGGATATTTATTATCGATCCTATTCGTCTGTCTATAAAATGGGATGGGCAATTTATTATGTATCAAACCATAGGTATTTCTTTGGTCCATAAGAATAAGCACCAAACTAATCAAAGATACCGAGAAAAAAGGTATGTTGATAAGAATGATTTTGATGAATCCATTTCAAAACATGAACAGATGGTTGGGAATGGAAGAAAAAATCAGTATGATTTGCTTGCTCCTGAAAATATTTTATCGCCTAGACGTCGTAGAAAATTGAGAATTCGAATTTGTTTCAATTTGGAGAATGGGAATGTTGTAGATAAAAATCCAGTATTTTATAATGGAAACAACGTAAGGAACTGTGGTCAATTTTTGACTGAGGACAAACATCTTGATACAGATACAAATAATTTCATTAATATTAACTTAAAGTTCTTTCTTTGGCCCAATTATCGATTAGAAGATTTAGCTTGTATGAATCGTTATTGGTTTGATACCAATAATGGCAGTCGTTTTAATATGTTAAGGATACATATGTATCCCCCATTGAAAAGAAATTGATGGTACATTTCATTTCGTATATATCCCTGCCATAGATCATATATGAAGGTAAACAAATGTATACACGCGTTGCGTTGTATTACATTCTGATACAGGATACTGATTCAATGACATATCCATTAGATCTAGGAATGAATCGGCGGAATCTTCTTTAATTTAAGTCCAAATTTTTCTCTTTTGTGAGAAATGTACTATCCTTTTGTATCCGTATCCAAATCCAATTGAAAAATTAGGTTGATTATTGATTAATTTGATAGAAAAAGTTATACATGAATAAATTCAAATTATTGTGTATACCAGATTCAAATAAAATAACTGGCAGTATTATTATTACTGATCGGTAAAATTCAAATCTATAGAAAAGAAAGGGGGCGAAAAATTCTTTTTATGGTAAAAAAAAATGCATTCATCTCAGTTATTTCGCAAAAAGAAAAAGAAGAAAACGAAAACAGGGGATCTGTTGAATTTCAAGTATTAAGTTTCACCAATAAAATACGGAGACTTACTTCACATTTGGAATTGCACAGAAAAGACTATTTATCTCAAAGAGGTTTACGGAAAATTTTGGGAAAACGTCAACGGCTGCTAGTTTATTTGTCAAAGAAAAATAGAGTACGTTATAAAGAATTAATCAGTCAATTGGATATTCGGGAGCCAAAAACTCGTTAATTTGAAAATCCGTTTTGAATTATTTGATTTATTAGATCTTGAATTTTGATGAACTTCGTTTCGTTTTCAGGAATTCATGGAATAATGAATCGGGGAAAAAATATATGACTGTACCAGCTACAAGAAAAGACCTCATGATAGTCAATATGGGCCCTCACCACCCATCAATGCATGGTGTTCTTCGACTCATCGTTACTCTAGATGGTGAAGATGTTATTGACTGTGAACCCATATTGGGTTATTTACACAGAGGGATGGAAAAAATTGCGGAAAACCGAACAATTATACAATATCTGCCTTATGTAACTCGTTGGGATTATTTAGCTACTATGTTCACAGAGGCAATAACTGTAAATGCACCAGAACAGTTGGGAAATATTCAAGTACCTAAAAGAGCCAGCTATATCAGAGTTATTATGTTGGAGCTGAGTCGTATAGCTTCCCATTTGTTATGGCTTGGCCCTTTTATGGCGGATATCGGTGCACAGACTCCTTTCTTCTATATTTTCAGAGAGAGAGAATTAATATATGATCTACTCGAAGCTGCCACAGGTATGCGAATGATGCATAATTATTTCCGTATCGGAGGAGTAGCTGCTGATCTACCTTATGGCTGGATGGATAAATGTTTGGATTTCTGCGATTATTTTTTAACGGGGGTTGCTGAATATCAAAAGCTTATTACGCGGAATCCCATTTTTTTGGAACGAGTTGAAGGAGTGGGCATTATTGGTGGAGAGGAAGCAATAAATTGGGGTTTATCAGGACCAATGCTACGAGCTTCCGGAATCCAATGGGATCTTCGTAAAGTTGATCATTATGAGTGTTACGATGAATTTGATTGGGAAGTCCAATGGCAAAAAGAAGGAGATTCATTAGCTCGTTATTTAGTACGAATCGGTGAAATGACGGAATCCATAAAAATTATTCAACAGGCTCTGGAAGGAATTCCGGGGGGGCCCTATGAGAATTTAGAAATCCGACGCTTTGCTAGAGCAAAAGATTCCGAATGGAATGATTTTGAATATCGATTCATTAGTAAAAAGCCTTCTCCCACTTTTGAATTGTCGAAACAAGAACTTTATGCGAGAGTGGAAGCCCCAAAGGGGGAATTGGGAATTTATCTGATAGGAGATCAGAGTGTTTTTCCCTGGAGATGGAAAATTCGTCCACCAGGTTTTATCAATTTGCAAATTCTTCCTCAGCTAGTTAAAAGAATGAAATTGGCTGACATTATGACGATACTAGGTAGTATAGATATCATTATGGGAGAAGTTGATCGTTGAAATGATAATTGATACGACAAAAGCACAAGTTATCAATTCTTTTTCCAGATCGGAATCCTTAAAAGAGGTCTATGGGCTCATATGGTTGCTTGTCCCTATTTTGACTCTTATATCGGGAATCACAATAGGGGTACTAGTAATTGTGTGGTTAGAAAGAGAAATATCCGCAGGGATACAACAACGTATCGGACCTGAATACGCCGGCCCTTTGGGAATTCTTCAAGCTCTAGCAGATGGAATCAAACTACTTTTCAAAGAGGATCTTCTCCCATCTAGAGGAGATGCTCGTTTATTCAGTATTGGACCATCTATAGCGGTCATATCAATTCTACTTAGTTATTCAGTAATTCCTTTTGGTTATCGCCTTGTTCTAGCCGATCTTAGTATAGGTGTTTTTTTATGGATTGCCATTTCAAGTATTGCTCCTATTGGACTTCTTATGTCAGGATATGGATCGAATAATAAATATTCCTTTTCAGGTGGTCTACGAGCTGCTGCTCAATCAATTAGTTATGAAATACCATTAACTTCATGTGTGTTATCAATATCTCTACGTGTGATTCGTTGGAACATGAACTTTTAGAAGCGGGTGCAAAAGATCAACTGTATGGAGTTTTTACTTACTATTGCTATTGTGTTGTATGTATTACCATACCGGGGATCGAGCAAAAATGAGTGGGCGGTTAGGAACACCAAGGTACACAAAGGATTAGTAATGAAGATAATGTAAGTTATCCAAAAGATATTTCTGGATAAAAGGTAAAAGGAATCCTAATGGGGGCTTAAAGTTGGTAGAAATGATCAAGAAGTACTTCCCCATGATCCCGATCCAGAGTATGCTCCTATCCACTGATTAAAGAAATGACTATCAGGGACGAAGTAATCTTTTATTTTTTTTTTAGAGTCCCCCCTTTCTGAGAAAGAAGAATAGGAACGAAAGAAATGGAATGCAATTGCAATAGGAAAAAAAATGAAATAAGAAATTTTTTTCTTTCTTTTCTTTATCCATATTCATAGCGATAGAATTATTATCATGATTCATGAACAAATGTAGAATTCTTTTTCGTAATCGAAAGATATGGGTCGAAATATCTATTGATACAACAGGTATTTTATTGAAGGGTTAAGTTATTACTGAACAAAAAAGAAAAAATGGAAATAATAAAGGATGAGATCAATTCAGAAGCACTTTATTTTGTTATTATAGCAGACAGAATTCCATTGGTCTAATTCGGGACTCTCCGATGTATCTTTACTCTTTCTACTCTCCAAACATATCGAGATAATACCGAAGTGGTCCCTAGATTTATTTGTGGCCCTTGAGGAGCCGTATGAGGCTGAAGTCTCATGTACGGTTCTGTAATAGCGATGGGAACAGTGATGTTATCACCGACTATAATTATCTAACAGTTCAAGTACAGTTGATATAGTTGAGGCGCAGTCAAAATATGGTTTTTGGGGTTGGAATTTGTGGCGGCAGCCTATCGGGTTTGTCGTTTTTCTAATTTCTTCCCTAGCAGAATGTGAGAGATTACCTTTTGATTTACCAGAAGCAGAGGAAGAATTAGTAGCAGGTTATCAAACCGAATATTCAGGTATAAAATTTGGTTTATTTTATGTTGCTTCCTATCTAAATCTACTAGTTTCTTCATTATTTGTAACAGTTCTTTACTTGGGCGGCTGGAATCTCTCTATTCCGTACATATTCATTCCTGAGCTTTTCGGAATAAATAAAGTGGGGGGGGTCTTTGAAACAACAATTGGTATCTTTATTACATTAGCTAAAGCTTATTTGTTCCTGTTCATTCCTATCGCAACAAGATGGACTTTACCTAGAATGCGAATGGACCAACTATTAAATCTTGGGTGGAAATTTCTTTTACCCATTTCTCTAGGTAATCTATTATTGACAACTTCTTCCCAACTCCTTTCACTGTAAAGGAATACTATATTTATGTTATTTTAGGTTCATAACTTCTTAACTTCTCTCAAACAAGAGCAAGAGAAAGAAACATCAAATTCTTTTATTCATAGATATTCACAATATGCTACCTATGGTAACTGGGTTCATGAATTATGGTCAACAAACAATACGAGCTGCAAGGTATATCGGTCAAAGTTTCATGATTACCTTATCCCACGCGAACCGTTTACCTGTAACTATTCAATATCCCTATGAAAAATTGATCACATCAGAGCGTTTCCGCGGTCGAATCCACTTTGAATTTGATAAATGCATTGCTTGTGAAGTATGTGTTCGTGTATGTCCTATAGATCTACCCGTTGTTGATTGGAGATTGGAAACTGATATTCGAAAGAAACGATTGCTTAATTACAGTATTGATTTTGGAATCTGTATATTTTGTGGTAACTGTGTCGAGTATTGTCCAACAAATTGTTTATCAATGACTGAAGAATATGAACTTTCTACTTATGATCGTCACGAATTGAATTATAATCAAATTGCTTTGGGTCGGTTACCAATATCAGTAATTGGAGATTCTACAATTCGAACAATTATGAATTCAACTCAACTAAAAATAGCCACGGGAAAATCCCTTGATTCAAAAACAATTACCAATTACTAAGATTCCGTTTTGATCTAAAGGAAGCGAAACTTCTTTCATTTTACTTGGTCAATAACTAAAAATCCTAACTATTAATTGATGAGAATCACGGCTTAATTTTGATAGAAAATCTATTCATATATCTGTGATGATTTCGAAATATATTATATTATAAATATATATATATAATTATATAATTTCGAACTACTCTTTCGGATATAGAATGGGATTGATCCAATAACTGTATCTACATCAATCCACACCCATTCGAATTTCATTTAATTCAATTTTATTCAATTAGGAACGTATCATAAAAAAAAATAGGGTAACTTCTTTTTTCCCGGTCCGGTCAATAAGGTCATGAAAAATTTCGACTTATTTATCTCTTATTTTACATATAATGGATTTACCTGGGCCAATACATGATTTTCTTTTAGTATTTCTGGGATCAGGTCTTATATTAGGGGGCCTAGGAGTAGTATTACTTACCAATCCAATTTATTCTGCCTTTTCATTAGGATTGGTTCTTGTTTGTATATCCTTATTCTATATACCATCGAACTCTCATTTTGTAGCTGCTGCCCAGCTTCTTATTTACGTGGGAGCCATAAATGTCTTAATCATATTTGCTGTGATGTTCATGAATGGTTCAGAATATTACAATGATTTCCATCTTTGGACCATTGGAGATGGAGTCACTTCATTGGTTTGTACAAGTATTTTTTTTTCACTAATTACTACTATCCTAGATACGTCATGGTATGGGATTATTTGGACTACAAGATCAAACCAGATTATAGAACAGGATTTGATAAGTAATGGTCAACAAATTGGAATTCATTTATCAACAGATTTTTTTCTTCCATTTGAACTCATTTCTATAATTCTTTTAGTTGCCTTGATAGGTGCAATTGCTATGGCTCGTCAGTAATAAATACTTAGATTTAGAAATAAAAATAAATAAGGACTTCTTTTTTTCTGTATTATCACATCCATTTTACTTCATTATCACATTCATTTTACTTCTTACTTCCATTTTTTCTTTTCTATTTTCAGATTGTTCATGTTTAAAAAAAAATGGAAATGCTTTTTGTTCGATCTATTACCAATATCTTCCTTTGTTCCGTTCTTGTTATATTCTAGTCAATCGAATCGGTTGAATTGTTGTTCATATTGAAATGAATCGAGATTGATGAGGAGTTAGTCAATGATGCTCGAACATGTACTTGTTTTGAGTGCCTATTTATTTTCTATCGGTATTTATGGATTGATTACGAGCCGAAATATGGTTAGAGCACTTATGTGTCTTGAGCTTATACTGAATGCGGTTAATATAAATTTCGTAACATTTTCTGATTTTTTTGATAGTCGCCAATTAAAAGGAGACATTTTCTCGATTTTTGTTATAGCTATTGCAGCCGCTGAAGCAGCTATTGGGCCAGCAATTGTTTCGTCAATTTTTCGTAACAGAAAATCAACTCGTATCAATCAATCGAATTTGTTGAATAAATAGTAGTAATAAAATAAATATTAAATAAATATTCTAAATAGAAATAGTAGTAATCATATCATATAAATAAAGAATAGAATATTCACCAATTCGAATTAGCATATATGACACGTATGACCATTTTTGCTAAAACATAAGAAATCAAAGTATCTTGGCCCTCTCTCATAAACAGATCCAGAAGTAGATTAATTTAAAAATTTCTGATAAATCATTGATTCGTCTGGTATCTACAATATATGATTCATTTATTATATTACATTACTTTACTAGATCGAAATTTCATGACGTTCACAAAAATTTAAAGATCCAATGTCACATTCAGTAAAGATTTATGATACATGTATAGGATGTACTCAATGTGTACGAGCCTGCCCCACAGATGTATTAGAAATGATACCTTGGGACGGATGTAAAGCTAAGCAAATTGCTTCTGCTCCAAGAACAGAGGACTGTGTAGGTTGTAAGCGATGTGAATCTGCTTGTCCAACAGATTTCTTGAGTGTCCGGGTTTATTTATGGCATGAGACAACTCGCAGCATGGGGCTAGCCTATTGATACGTTCCAGAAAACTCCACTTGAATCCATTTGATTTCTCTTTACCGACAAAAACCCGTACTCGATAAAAAGATATATATAGATATTTTTTATCGAGTACGGGTTTTTCTGGTCAAAGTGTATCTTGTCTTTACCATGAATTTTTTTCCTTGGTTAACAATAATTGTAGTTTTGCCGATATCCGCGGGTTCTTTAATTTTCTTTCTCCCTCATAAAGGAAATAAGGTGATTCGCTGGTATACTATCAGTATATGCTTAATAGAACTCCTTCTAATGACCTATGCATTCTGTTATCATTTCAAATTGGACGATCCATTAATCCAACTGGAAGAGGATTATAAATGGATAAATATTTTTGATTTTCACTGGAGATTAGGAATCGATGGACTTTCCATAGGACCCATTTTACTGACGGGGTTCATTACTACTTTAGCTACTTTAGCGGCTTGGCCAGTTACTCGAGATTCCCGATTGTTCCATTTCCTGATGTTAGCAATGTATAGTGGTCAAATAGGATCATTTTCTTCTCGAGACCTTTTACTTTTTTTCATCATGTGGGAGTTAGAATTAATTCCTGTTTACCTACTTCTATCCATGTGGGGAGGAAAGAAACGTCTGTACTCCGCTACAAAGTTTATTTTGTACACAGCAGGGGGTTCTATTTTTCTTTTACTAGGAGTTCTGGGTATGGGTTTATATGGTTCCAATGAACCAACATTAAATTTTGAAACATCAGCTAATCAATCATATCCTGTGGCATTAGAAATAATATTCTATTTTGGATTTCTTATTGCTTATGCTGTTAAATCACCGATTATACCCCTACATACATGGTTACCAGATACCCACGGAGAAGCACATTACAGTACATGTATGCTTCTAGCCGGAATCTTATTAAAAATGGGAGCGTATGGATTGGTTCGGATCAATATGGAATTTTTACCCCATGCTCATTCTATATTTTCTCCCTGGTTGATGATAGTAGGCACAATTCAAATAATCTATGCAGCTTTAACATCTCCCGGTCAACGCAATTTAAAAAAGAGAATAGCTTATTCCTCGGTATCTCATATGGGTTTCACAATTATAGGAATTGCTTCCATAACCGATACGGGACTTAATGGAGCCATTTTACAAATAATCTCTCATGGATTTATTGGTGCTGCACTTTTTTTCTTGGCAGGAACGAGTTACGATAGAATACGTCTTGTTTATCTCGATGAAATGGGAGGAATTGCTATCCCAATGCCAAAAATATTTACGATGTTCAGTAGCTTCTCGATGGCTTCTCTTGCATTGCCGGGAATGAGTGGTTTTGTTGCAGAATTGATAGTATTTTTTGGAATAATTACCAGTCCAAAATATCTTTTAATGCCAAAAATACTAATTACTTTTGTAATGGCAATTGGAATGATATTAACTCCTATTTATTCATTATCTATGTTACGCCAGATGTTCTATGGATACAAGCTATTCAATGCCTCAAACTCTTATTTTTTTGATTCTGGACCACGAGAACTATTTGTTTCGATCTCTATTTTTCTACCTGTAATAGGTATTGGTATTTATCCGGATTTCGTTCTCTCACTATCAGTTGACAAGGTCGAAGCTATTCTATCCAATTACTTTTCTAGATAGTTTTCATGAAAAAGACATAAAAAATCCTGTGATTTTAAAAATCGTTCGTTGTACAATGAAAAAAAAGAAGTCTTATTCCTTTTCTTAAGTAAAAAAAAAATGAAGTGAATTGGAATTTGAATCGGATATGTTTGGTGTTTTTGAGAACCATTTGAATCACGTAGTGATTCAAACGGTTCTCAAAAACTTACACAACATTTCGTTATATACACCGTTCTTATGTATTGTATTTTGTATTTGTCAGGTCGTTTCTTCAATTATATCAAAATGTGAATGACCCATAACTATGTAGCCCTATTCCTAATAGATTGACCCCAAAATAGCATATCCAAATTATAAGAAATCCCATAGAAGCCACAATTGCGGAATTTGCGCCTTGCCATTTTTTATTTGTTCGAGTATGTAAATAAATCGCGAATATGGTCCAAGTAATAAATGCCCAAGTTTCCTTCGGGTCCCAATTCCAATACGACCCCCATGCCTCATTAGCCCATACTGCTCCCGAAAGAATACCTATGGTTAAAAAGATAAACCCTAGACTAATGACACGATAACTCCAATGATCCAATTGCTGAATCAATTGATGCCTGTGATAGTTTCTAAAAGTAAAAGAAGTGTTTCGTAAAACATTGCTTTTTTTATTCACGTATTGGATCTCACAAAAGTAAAATGACCCAATTAAGAAATGATTGCTTTTACTAAAATTTTCTATGTTTTTTCGAAATGTAATGACTAGAAGAGCTATTGATAATAATGATCCACATAAAAGAGCTGCATAACTCAATACCATCATACTTACGTGCATCATTAACCACTGGGATTGAAGAGCAGGCACTAATATTGCGGATTGATGCATGTCAGTTAAAAGACCCGAAGTGGCAAAGCCTTGGGTAAAAATAGCACTTGGTGTGGTTATTTCGCTTAAATTATTTTTATGGTTCCCTATTTTAGGAACCATATGAATAATGGAGAAACTCCATGAAAGGAACATTAATGATTCATATAAATCACTTAACGGGAAATGCCCTGAATGAATCCAACGAGTAACTAAGAATCCTGTTATACAGAAAAAAGTCGCTATCATGCCTTTTTCTGACGAATCATATAGTCCTACGATTTCATCGATTAATAAGGTCATCAAATGAATCGTAATTACAATTGAAACGATCGAAAAGGAAATGTGAGTTAATATATGTTCTAAAGTCAAAAATATCATAAATAAATCCTAAAAAAAGGTCCCTTAAGTGCGGAATGGAAATCGGGAATTGAATTCATTATAGGATTTATTGTACATCTTTTAGAAGATGCCGCCACTCGGACTCGAACCGAGATGCTCTAGCACTGCTTCCTAAGAGCAGCGTGTCTACCAATTTCACCATGGCGGCTTGCTAGAAATCATAATAGCCCATTCATATTCAATCGTCGAGATTGAAGGAGTCAATTCAATGCAATATTTTTTACAAAAAATTAGAATCGATGAATAAAGACCCGTTCCGATTCCTATTTGAACGTTCAATAATCTTTATCCTTAGTATTAGTATCGTAGGATGGTGTCAATTTTAACTTAACAATAGGCTTTCACGTAGTTTAAGCTCTCTCGGAATAGAACAGTTGGAACTATCTAGTTCTGTCCTCAATCCGGGCATATAACTAGAAATTGTCCGTTTTTCTATTTTCTTTTCATTTTTTGATGATTCATTTCTCATTTATTTGATTTCATAGTCATGGATTTGAAATGGAAAAGAAAAATTCATTTTATCAATGAACAAAAAATTTGTACGGATCATACAAAATTGACTCACTTCTCGTACATAAAGATTGATCTAAGTGGAATTCAAGGGGTTTTTTACTGCTTGGGTCGTAAAGTAGGGGTCTATAATGATTCAGAAAATTACAAAACAAGTCTTAAAATAAAAATATAGATAGAGATCTAGTTTCAACGATCTATTAATTTTGACTAAAGATCTTATATTATATCTGTTTTGCTATAGAAAAAAGGGGGTTTCCGCGTTGTTTATACTTATAGTATATCCTATAGAAAATCTTAAATAATGCGTTTTGTTTTAATGATGTATAACTATTGGGGCAAGAAACTCCTTTTCTATAAGAACAAGAAACTCCTTTTCTATAAGAAAAAGAAGACTTTTGTTGTTGTGAAAAGTAAATCGATGGGGAAAATAAAATAACAATCCCCATCTTGTTTGTAAATTTGAAAAACCTACTAAAAAGAAAGAAGAAAGGTGAAACCCTGTATTTTTGGCTTACCTACTTTTTTTTGTCAAACAAAACAAAAAAATACCTTTTTCGAATCCATTAGACGGAAAAATATATTCTGTATACCACAATAGTCAGTTCCATTTTATCTTGATCAGTTTAAAATTAAAACATTAGTTAATGTAAATTATTCATCTTATAAATGTAAATGAAATTATACTATCGAGTCATATCGATTCAGATTATTCCAATGTTTGATTATTTATTTGTCGCACAAAAAAACTTTTCGAATTCCCGGTAGAAAGAGATTTTGCTAACGAAAAAGCTTTTACCGCTGCCCAATACCCCTTTCTTTTCCAAATATTTTTACGAATACGCTTTTTTGATATAGAAGTACGTTTCTTTGGAACCGCCATTCAAAAATAAAGAGGTTGCTCATTGCTATAGTTGGATGTGAAAGACATGTATTGTTCAAAATGATCGTTTCTTCTATTCATTATCTCTATATTTTTTCCATAGAGGTCCTTTATAACATGCAAAAAAAAATATAGAGATACGTGTGCATCGCATAGAGTATCACTACACTAGGGACAAAAAAGAAAAATGAAATGATGTGATACTTTGTTTTTTGTTTTTCTAAAAGAATTTTTTTCTATTACATACAATATCTGAGAAAAATTCGTATTGATTGGTACTTTTATATCCTCATTTGAATCTATATCTATAGCACTCACTGTCTGTCATAGAAATCGAATTACTTGTCGTTGATAAGAAAAAAAAATTTTAATTCATATCTTCGTCTCTTTTCGCCGTACTACATTTATTTTAGAAAAAAAAAAATAAAAAAGTTTAAGAACCCCTTACCTAATATACTAATATAAATAGAATAAATAATAAAATAAAAAAAACACACACACAAAGAATATTCTAACGTTTTTCTATTAATTGATCAAATTCGAGACGAGAGTACACCTAATTAAATTTTTTAAAATCGAACAAGACTAGTAATTAATCTATTAAATGATACAGAAAAAAAATTTAAGAAAAGCCTTTCTTTTTAGTAATTAATTCTTTCAACTCTATGTAAAGTAAAAAAATGGTGGGTATCTTAATTTTAGGGGTTCCCATAAATAGAAGTTTGCTTTATTGGGTCAAGTTATTGGAGGATCTATGATCTATATCATACTCTTTTTGGTATAATTTTTTATCCTTGCTCTATGGATATAAATTATTGTAATAATAGAATGATTGAAATTTTCCTATTCTGTATTTCTATAAATATCTTTGTTAATAACTAAGTAGTAACTTTTCACTATTGACTTGGTTATATCATTTGACCAATTGTAACTTATTGATTTGAATATTTGAAATGTTGGGAAAGAATTTTAAAAATTAGAATTTTGAATTCTATTTGAATATTTGAGTTCTTTCCTATCTTGATTTTATTTTATTGATTCCTTCTGAAAAAGATAAGAGCAGGTGAATTGGAAATAGAAATAATTAATTAAGAATAAAAAAGTTGGATTTTCTTATGGAACATACATATCAATATGCATGGATGATACCTTTCGTTCCACTTCCAGTTCCTATGTTAATAGGAGTGGGACTTCTCTTTGTTCCGATGGCAACAAAAAAGCTTCGTCGTATGTGGGCTTTTCCCAGTGTTTTATTGTTAAGTATAGTTATGATTTTTTCGGCCAATCTGGCTATTCAGCAAATAAATGGCAGTTCTATCTATCAATATGTATGGTCGTGGACCATCAATAATGATTTTTCCTTAGAGTTCGGCTACTTGATTGATCCACTTACTTCTATTATGTTAATATTAATCACTACTGTTGGAGTCATGGTTCTTGTTTATAGTGACAATTATATGTCTCATGATCAAGGATATTTAAGATTTTTTGCTTATATGAGTTTTTCCAATACTTCTATGTTGGGATTAGTTACTAGTTCGAATTTGATACAAATTTATATTTTTTGGGAATTGGTTGGAATGTGTTCGTATCTATTAATAGGGTTTTGGTTCACACGACCAATTGCGGCAAA
>NC_015605.1:85000-90000 GCF_056320005.1 Nelumbo lutea | reverse complement strand
GATCCAAGAAACCAGTCACTATATGATGGATCGATCATATCGTTGTAGCAACTGAAATATTTTTTGCATAAAGGAAAAAATCGAATTATGGGTTGTGAAGCGAAAATAGAGGGATGTGGATAAATGGAAGGGTGAAAGAAAGAGAGAAAGAGAATATTAATGATATATGATTCCAATATGTATGGTCTATGAAAAATCTCATAAAAGGCAGTGTAATAAAGCATCAATACTGATTCGTCCATAACCATAATTAGATGAATTTGGTTCATAGGAAAAATTCATAGGAAAAAAAAAAGAAGTAAAGAGCCACGAGTCAATAAAGACTGAGGAGATTGACTCAGGAACAAATTTCATTAGGAGCTCCGTTGCAAAGTTCAGACCTAGCCATTAATCGAGAAGCGATGGGAACGACGGAACCTGTGACTGCAGAAGATTCTATTAAAAACGAATCCTAATGATTCATTGGGTGGGATGGCGGAACGAACCAGGAATCAATTAATTTATTCTGAGAGGTCATAGGCTGACCTTACGAATGAAACAAATATTAAAAGAGTAAATATTCGCCCGCGAAAGCCTTCTTATTGGATTGCTAAATTTTGGGTGATTCAATAAAGGGCAAAATAAAAGATTCGTTATAAAATAAAAAAAGACATTACATTATCCATAAATAGATATATACGTGTAGTTGCATATACAAACAAGATATACAAATTCCTACATGACAGATTAAATCTCCACGATTCAGTGTATTTTTCATTAAATACATGCATATTTTTAATATTATTTAAATTTAATCGTTTGATTCGCGAGGAGCTGGATGAGAAGAAACTCTCATGTCCGGTTCTGCAGTAGAGATGGAATTGAGAAACAACCATCAACTATAACCCCAAAAGAACCAGATTTCGTAAACAACATAGAGGAAGAATGAAGGGAATATCTTATCGAGGCAATCGTATTTGTTTCGGTAGATACGCTCTTCAGGCACTTGAACCCGCTTGGATCACATCTAGACAAATAGAAGCAGGGCGGCGAGCAATGACACGATATGCGCGTCGTGGTGGAAAAATCTGGATACGTATATTTCCAGATAAACCTGTTACAATAAGACCTACGGAAACACGTATGGGTTCGGGGAAAGGATCTCCCGAATATTGGGTATCCGTCGTTAAACCGGGTCGAATACTTTATGAAATGGGCGGAGTATCAGAAATTGTAGCCAGAGAAGCTATTTCAATAGCTGCATCCAAAATGCCTATACGAACACAATTCGTTATTGCGGGATAGGGGTGTGGAACCAAAGGAAAGAGATCTGTGCGGTGAAAAAAAACAATCGCAGGTTTTTTTTATTTTTGGACAAAAAATATTTCTTTTTATTCCTTCGCCCTTTACATTGAAAGAACAGATAAAAAAAAAATATGATTCAACCTCAGACCCATTTGAATGTAGCGGACAACAGCGGGGCTCGAGAATTGATGTGTATTCGAATCATAGGAGCTAGTAATCGCCGATATGCTCATATTGGTGACGTTATTGTTGCTGTAATCAAAGAAGCAGTGCCCAATATGCCTCTAGAAAAATCTGAAGTGATTAGAGCTGTAATTGTACGTACATGTAAAGAACTCAAACGTGACAACGGTATGATAATACGATATGATGACAATGCAGCAGTTGTCATTGATCAAGAAGGAAATCCAAAAGGAACTCGAGTTTTTGGTGCGATCGCTCGGGAATTGAGACAGTTGAATTTTATTAAAATAGTTTCATTAGCCCCTGAGGTATTATAAATACTAATAGATGAGACCATGATAGGGTATCTGAAATAAATTCAATTAAATTAACTGAAAACTGAAAAAAATTCAATTCAAAATGAATTAGTAGATTGTGTCTCACGCATATACCTTTAAAATTCATAAAAAAAAAACACAGAGCATGTTGATTATATCGAAACTCGGAGGCACCAATAATTATAATTTGTCATGGGTAGGGACACTATTGCCGACATAATAACTTCTATACGAAATGCTGACATGGATAAAAAAAGAACGGTTCGAATAACATCTACTAATATTACCGAAAACATTGTGAAAATACTTCTACGAGAAGGTTTTATCGAAAACGTGAGAAAACATCAGGAAAACAACAAATATTTTTTGGTTTTAACCCTACGACATAGAAGGAATAGGAAAGGGCCATATAGAACTATTTTAAAACGTATCAGCCGACCCGGTCTACGAATCTATTCTAACCATCAACACATTCCTAAGATTTTAGGTGGAATGGGGATTGTAATTCTTTCTACTTCTCGCGGTATAATGACAGACCGAGAGGCTCGACGAGAAGGAATCGGAGGAGAAATTGTGTGTTATATATGGTGATCCTTCTGATATCCGAATTGGATCCGTAACTTCCTATTTGTGAAAAAAAAAGAGGAAAGACAAGCTGTCTAATATCACTCCTCCTCCATTAGTTGATACTTCAAGGGGGTTACTTGGAATGAAAGAACAAAAATGGATTCATGAAGGTTTAATTATTGAATCACTTCCCAACGGTATGTTCCGGGTTCGTTTAGATAATGAAGATCTGATTCTAGGTTATGTTTCAGGAAAGATCCGACGTAGTTTTATACGGATACTACCAGGAGATAGAGTCAAAATCGAAGTAAGTCGTTATGATTCAACCAGAGGGCGTATAGTTTATAGACTCCGTAACAAAGATTCGAACGATTAGGTGGCTTTTTCAACATTCTCTTCATGGGGATTACAATTCGAGGTTCAAAATTTCAAGAGACTTATTTTCTTCCAAAGCAAAGAGTAGATTCAGAATTAAGGTAAGGAAGAACAAATATGAAAATAAGGGCCTCCGTTCGTAAAATTTGTGAAAAATGTCGACTGATCCGTAGGCGGGGACGAATTATAGTAATTTGTTCCAACCCGAGACATAAACAAAGACAAGGATAATCTTTCTAAAAAGGGACTCTCTAAAGAATCCGATGTACAAATAAAGAATCTGTTTTGACATGAAATGGATATATCCGTATATCTCTAACTCATATTTATGAGATGATAAAATATGGCAAAACCTATACCAAGAATTGGTTCACGTAGAAACGGACGTATTGGTTTACGTAAGAGTGGACGTAGAATACCAAAGGGAGTTATTCATGTTCAAGCAAGTTTCAACAATACCATTGTGACTGTTACAGATGTACGAGGTCGAGTGGTTTCTTGGTCTTCTGCCGGTACTTGTGGATTCCGGGGTACAAGAAGAGGGACACCATTTGCTGCTCAAACCGCAGCAGGAAATGCTATTCGTACAGTAGTGGATCAGGGTATGCAACGAGCAGAAGTCATGATAAAAGGTCCTGGTCTCGGAAGAGATGCAGCATTACGAGCCATTCGTAGAAGTGGTCTACAATTAAGTTTTGTACGGGACGTAACCCCTATGCCACATAATGGATGTAGACCTCCTAAAAAAAGACGTGTGTAGAAATAAGAATGGAACAGATTTCAAGAGAAATAAATGATTCAATGATCTGATCAAATAATATTACTATGGTTCGAGAGGAAATAGCAGTATCTACTCGGACACTACAGTGGAAGTGTGTTGAATCAAGAGTAGACAGTAAGCGTCTTTATTATGGACGTTTTATTTTGTCTCCGCTTATGAAAGGTCAAGCCGATACGATAGGCATCGCGATGCGAAGGGCTTTGCTTGGAGAAATAGAAGGAACATGTATCACACGTGCAAAATCTGAGAAGATACCACACGAATATTCTACCATAGTAGGTATTGAAGAATCAGTACATGAAATTTTAATGAATTTGAAAGAAATTGTATTGAGAAGTAATCTGTATGGAACTCGCGACGCATTTATTTGCGTCAGGGGTCCTGGATACGTAACTGCTCAAGACATCATCTCACCACCTTCTGTGGAAATCGTTGATACTACACAGCATATAGCTAGCCTGACAGAACCAATTGATTTGTGTATTGGATTACAAATCGAGAGGAATCGCGGATATCGTATGAAAACACCAAATAACTCTCAAGATGGAAGTTATCCTATAGATGCTGTATTCATGCCTGTTCGAAATGCGAATCATAGTATTCATTCTTATGGGAATGGGAATGAGAAACAAGAGATACTTTTTCTCGAAATATGGACGAATGGGAGTTTAACTCCTAAAGAAGCACTTCACGAAGCCTCCCGGAATTTGATTAATTTATTTATACCTTTTCTAGATGCGCAAGAAGAGGACATCCAATTAGAGGACAATCAAAACAAGGTTACTTTACCTTTTTTTACCTTTCATGATAGATTAACTAAACTAAGGAAAAACAAAAAAGAAAAAGAAATAGCATTGAAATGTATTTTTATTGACCAATCAGAATTGCCTCCCAGGACCTATAATTGCCTCAAAAGGTCCAATATACATACATTATTGGACCTTTTGAATAACAGTCAAGAAGATCTTATGAAAATGGAACATTTTCAGATAGAAGATGTAAAACAGATATTGGACATTCTACAAAAGCATTTCGCAATTGATTTACCTAAGAATAAGTTTTAAATCCATTGGAATTATTTCATCTTTTTTTTTTTTAATCTAAAAAGAAAATGGATTTTGAATCTTCAACACAGTCCATATATTCGGACTAGATCCAGAAAGATAAAAATAGAATAGATGTATCTAGGGAATAATCGCTTCAAAGCAAATCCTCCCTAGATACATACGTCGTGATATTCTATTTTATTTTATTTCATGGTTGAATCAATTTAAAAAAGACCTAAAGTTAGAGATTTATCAATAGGTAATGTTGCTCCAATACCCAACCAAAGGGCTACCGCGATACCGATCAAAAAGACGGTTGTAGCTACTGGACGACGAAATGGGTTTTGGAATTTATTAACATTCTCCAAAAAAGGTACTGTCAATAATCCCGCAGGTACTGAAACCATTAAAAGAACACCCAATAACTTATTGGGTACTGTACGGAGT
>NC_015605.1:65000-70000 GCF_056320005.1 Nelumbo lutea | reverse complement strand
TCTATTTTTTATTCACTATTCACTATTCATTTATCACTATTCATTTATTCTATTATCTAATACTAATACTAATAGAACAGAAAATTATTGATACATTATCTGGCATTTACAATCTGGCAATAATGACATAGTCACATCATTCGGATTTGGATTGAAAAAAAGGGTCAAGTCAAATAGTCTTCTTCGCAATATACATATACTATTACTAGGAATAGGATACAAGTAATTCCCGACATCTCCCAGAAAAACAGTAGAAGCAAGGCAAGCAAAAGGCTTTTCATGATCTTTTTTTATCATACATAATTGCATCAATCAAAAAGAATTTGGCTCTTTTCTTTTACCAACTAACTTGATGTTGATAAATCCGTGAATCTAGAAATTCATTTCGGACAATTGAACCTTCTCAAACTGTTTCTTTTTAAGAACCAAAAAGATTTGTGCCAAAATAACAGATGCAAAGAAGAACAAAAGGCCTTGGACACGTAATGGATCTTGCAGTACTATTTCTGCATCTCCCTGACCAAATCCACCCACATTGGGATTACTCGTTAATGGTTGATCAAGCTTGATGGATTCACCCTCTGAAACAAGAAGTTCGGGTCCTGGAGGTATAATATCAACCACTTGGTGTCCATCCGATGCATCCGCTATGGTTATTTCGTATCCCCCTTTTTCTTTACGTACGATTTTGCTTACTATACCCGCTGCTGTAGCATTATAGACTGTATTGTTACTCTTGCTCCCATCAGGATAAATTTGACCCCTTCCCCTGTTCCCGCCTACGTATATAGGATATTTTAAGAAGTGAACATCTTTCTTAGTAGCGGGGTCCGGGGAAAGAATAGGAAAGGTAATTTCACTATATTTCTGACCAGGAACCGGACCTATTACAAGAATATTTTTTTTAGTGGGGCGATAACTCTGAAAAGAAAGATTGCCTATCTTTTCTTTCATCTCGGGAGAAATACGATCGGGGGGAGCTAATTCGAATCCCTCAGGTAAAATAAGAACAGCCCCTACATTCAAAGCCCCTTTTTTACCATTAGCAAGAACTTGTTTCAGTTGCATATCATAAGGGATTCTAACAACTGCTTCAAATACAGTATCAGGAAGTACTGCTTGCGGAACCTCAATATCCACGGGCTTATTAGCTAAATGGCAATTGGCACATACAATACGCCCAGTCGCTTCTCGTGGATTTTCATAACCCTGCTGTGCAAAAATGGGATATGCATTTGAAATGGATGTCCGAGTTATTACATATATCATGATCGATACGGAAATGGATCGAGTCATCTGTTCCTTTATCCAAGAAAAGGTATTTCTATTTTGCATGGTCCAATCATTGATCCCGAAAATTTCTACAATAAATTAGGTAGGTGGCTAGTATAGTTCCCTATCCACAATTCTGCTAGTGTACTGGAATAATTTTTTTGACATATAATATAGGAGGAATCCCCTCGATGGGTAGAAATAGAAAAAATGAGTAAGATTTTAAACGGTTTGTTTATGTACAAAGTAACAAACATTATGATTGGATTAATGTCAATATATCATTCTTCAGTCATTCATTGAATGATAAATCACTACAAGTGACGGAGATACACGATTTAAATAACGGAAGATCCAATATTTTAAAATTGTATCTAGAATAACTGGAAAAGTGGAAACAAGACCAGATATAATTTGCTCATTATGAGCAAATCCAAAATCTTTGTAGATAGAGCCAATCATTAGTTCCCAACCATGGGGCGAGTGGAATCCGATACATAAATCGGTTAATAAAAGAATAGAAAAAGCTTTTATTGTGTCGCTTAAGTTATATAGGAATTCCTGAACCCAAGAATTCAGAATGACAAGTTCTTCACTACCCAGAATAGAATAACCACTTAGAATAGCGAAACAGATTATATTTGTCGAGAAGTGCAAAATGGTATGGATATGACCCTCATTGTACATCTTGACCAATTGTATTGTTTCTTTGTGGATTCTTATATGAAGCTTTTGTATATGTGTCTCCGGGTATTCCTTTATCATTTCGTTCAACAGGAATAGTTCTTCTAATTCTATAAATTTTTCTAAAACGTTCTTTTCTTGAATATCATTCAAAAAAGTTTCGGATTGCCTAGTATTCCACCAATTAGTAACCCAAGATTCCAGACTTTTATTAAATGAGAGAGAGATCCACCAGGGCAAAAATACTATAGATGCAAGATATGGGAGGGGAGTGAATGCTTTCTTTTTTGGCATTTTAATCTGTGAATTGTTAATGAACCTACCTCATTCGTCGACTCTATCCGATCTGATATTTCTATGAAGCATGAGTTTTCTAACAAGGTATCGAACCTATGGATCTATTCCCTGTTTTTTTATTTTAAATTGTAATTAATTGGTTAGTCTTAGTTTTTAGATCTAGAAAGAATATAGAAATAGAATAAAGGTCCGCTTCGCTTCGAATGAAGAAATAAAAAAATATTATTTCCGGATATCTCAATTGGTCAAATTCGAAGCAATTACATCCTTTGGACGAATGCGCGAAAGAACCACTTCAAGTAATGAATATTCGAATTTCGAGACGAAAACTCCCCTTAGATCAAATATTTCGAAAAGTTTTACTGGCTTGGCTACCCATAGCCCAGGAATAATTGAGGAAATTTCTGAAGAATATTGATGTGATGATGAAAAAAAATAGGTGGCAAAACAAGAGAGAAATTGGATGGTTATAAGAGATCCAATCGTTTGGTCATCAAGGGGCAAAAGAAAGGATAAAAAGAAACATCGATTGACAAAAGAAAAGAGAGAGAATTTACAAGATATGATCCATCTGTATCTAACATATCAATTCAACGGACCTAAAAAGAGGAATTCTGTATTCTGAAATGTTCTGATATATGATGAATCCATACTTATTAGATTAGACTTGTTACTAGTATGAAAGAATTCAGTTGATTTTCATACGCATAAAAAATCAATCATTCTGATAGACAAAAACTGCTTCGTTTTATGGTTGTTCCATATACGTCTGCTTTTGTTTTGCTCGAATGAGCTTTCTGAAGAAACTTCAGTTAAGTTATATAAAAAAGAGGATTCTTGAGTTCCTTCCCTCATGCTAAGAAAGCATTCATTCTTCAGTTCATTTCAAAATACTTCAATTGGTACGCGCAAGAAATAGGCCAATTCAGCAGCTTTTTGTTCAATTTCTCGTGGAGTCAAATTTTCATCAGTGCGAGTTAAGGGAATGGCTCCCTGGCCTCTGATTTCCATATAAAGGACACGACGAGGATAAATACCCTCTTTAACTTCTATTCTGATCGACTGGATATCTCTCATAAGGAATCGAAGGAAGATACGACGATTTTTTCCAGGAAATCCCCAACGAAAAATACACACTATTCCTTCTTTTCTATCGAATCGATCATAACCACTACCTACATTCCACGAAATTGTGCACCACAAATAGGAGCTAATGAACAGACCTGCGATCCCATAGAAAGACATCACGATTCCCTGTGGAAAAAAAATGATTTGCTGAGACGGAAATAAGGATATCAGATTCCTACCAAGATAACTGGAAGTTCCAACCAATAAGAACCCTAGTGAACCTAAAAAAAGGATAAAGGCCCAGCAGAAATTACTTGTTTTTCGAGACCCCGTTATAAGTTCTATCCATATACGTTCTGATCGCCAGTTCATACTAGATCTAGTTGCATTTTATTGGAATTGAAGGAATAACCCAAATGAATTTGACTTGACTTTTTTTGTTCCCGAAGTAACTCTCATCAACTAGTCCTATAATGATGTGAACCGTTAGGAGTATTTCATCCAATTGGTTAGATATAAAAAAATAACATCCCCCTCATATGATCCCACTATGGATATCTACATACATATAGATACATTGACTTTCCATTTCAAACATCTGCTGATCTATTTTAAAATAGCTATAATGCATTTACCCATATATCATGTTTCCGCATGCATAACAGCTTTTTTTCATTTGTGTTTGTAGAAAACCACTTGTTGTACCATATTCTACTAAATAGATGTCTGTATTATGATCCAAGTCCCAGTCTTGAAAAAAAAAATGGATGAGATTTGATCCCATCGGATCTAGACAATCTTGTTTTTTTGAACATGAAGAAATAAAGAAGCCATTGCAATTGCCGGAAATACTAGGCCCACTAAAGGCACAAAAATAGAGGGTAAGTTGAAAGTTGTCATAGAATGGGTACCTCGATTTACTATTTGTACCTGTTATAAAGATATCTTACGATAAGTATATCTATTATAAATATATAATAAGTGCAAGGAATGTAGAACTAAATAAATGTACCTATTCCCCTTTCTACATGAAACATATGTATGATAATCCACTTTATTATTCTTGTTTTCTTGTCCTTATTTTCTAATAAAGAAAGAGTTTCTTACGAATTCCAGAAGGATTCGTTAGAATCCGATCCGACAGGGATTCTTAGTAAAAATGAGGATTTTCGGCAGATATAGAAATATACAAGACTTCTATTCGATTATTCTATATCTATATTTGAATTAGAATTATAAGAATTATATATACATATAAAGTACGTAAGATAAGAAGGGAACATGAAATTTTTTTATTTTCCTAATTTCACGGAAGAAAGGATTCACTCTTTTATTCTGTTGATAGAGGGTTCATGATTACTAATCATGAAAATAGGTAAAAAAAATGGATCAGGAGGAAAAAAGTAATTCTCCGAAACTTCTGATTCTTCCTACAATTGGATCTTATGTCACCAAAGAAAGCCCTTTTCTTTCTTCTTTTCTTATTTGTATTTGGATTCCGATAAACTAAATACTTGTTCGCCACAAAAAAATAATTGAACTTAATGCTCTACTTGATTGAATTTTGATTCAAGGGAAAAAAACCGTGGAGCTGAAATAACTCACTCAGAACGTCTTTTAACAAATTACGTGGTACGATTGGATCGAATAAGCCCTTATGGAATGAATACTCAGCCGCT
>NC_015605.1:55000-57500 GCF_056320005.1 Nelumbo lutea | reverse complement strand
AAAATCCATTTCAATGGACCCAATCGGTATGTTTCGAATCTCGGATAAACGAACCCATTCTTTTCATCTTCGTGGGTGAATTACATGCGAATTTTTCCTCTTTTCCTGCCCACGATCCAAGAGTTAGTGATACTCTTTTTCTTTGGTATACCTAATCCGAGTGAATTTTGGAAGTAAAAATCATGACATAAGCCCGGCTAAAAACTCCAACCCGACCCAACCCCAATCAAATTGAATAGTAAATCACATGGATCTAGGATGACCTATTCTTTTTCTTGGATTTGTGGAAAAATCAGAATTTGAAAAACGAAGCTCTTTGGTAAGTTTCATCGGAAACATTGTCAAATAGGCCCTTCTTCGTATACCCGACCTAGCAAAGCACAAAGCAAGTAGTCCTCTTTTTCTGTACAATACTTATACTTATTTTTTTGTATCCCAATATACTCCAACCCAATTGCTCATCATTCCAAATTCTACCGATGCTGACTTTATGCAAGAAGATTGGGGTCTATTTGAACTTGGACGAGTTAGGAATCCTCCAACTCATCGCCTTTTTTGCGGAAGAACAATCCCAACTCGTTGTTTCAGAGATAATGAATTGATCCTAAATCTAAATCTATTAGTGTTTGCCCCCTTTCTATTTCCATGAGTTGGCTTGGGGATTTGGTCTGTCGAATTGTTCGATAACGCGCGATTCGTTAGAAGTATCTTCTGTAGATCATTTACGATTTTTCCGACTCTACTACGGTGCTACAACCCATTATGTGGTTTTGCTTCAAAAGAAACCCTTTTATTGGCATGAAATCGAATCTATTGGTTGGTCTTACTTTACTAGGTACTAGGTGTTATTCTATTAACAAGTATAGTATTTCGAGTCATTTCATTTCGGACTCATTTCGAGTACTAAAGATCGTAATTTGGAATGACTCTTTCAAGACTTCGAGCTCTAACTCGAAATTTAAAACTCGACTTTTTCCGGGGGGTACAGGTCAGGTAGTACAGGCCAAAAGTCTCTAATTTGGCTATAGGAACTTATGAGTTGTTATATGTTATATGTAAGGGTTCCTCGCAATTCAACGCCTTGAATCAAATACATTAAACATTAAGTATAAGTATAGGACATGGAGAGAGTCAAATTGGTCAATGTATTCTGTTTCCGTATCCAATCAATAGAAGCAATAATCCTCTACCTGGATCTTAAATAAAAAGAATATACCAACACCAACCGAGTAGAATATAACTTAACGAGATAGAAATCCCGAGACATTCTACTATATCTGAATCTGATTACTGACTATATTCTATTCTAAATCACTAAGAAAAAAGAAAAAAAAAAATAAGACGGACCTCCTCTTTGATTTAACCTCTTCTTTAGATTTTATTATATTCATATGTTTATGAATATTCATTTCATATGTTTATTTTGTTTTCATATTTATTTTATATTTTATTTGAATTTTATTTGAATTACTTTTCTTTATCTTTATAGAGAATCCGAGGTGAGGTGAAAGCGAGAGAGTCTTATTTGTATAATATAAGTATAAGAAAAAGCATGATATGTCTATACCATAACCATAGCGAAAAAAATCAATCGAAGTAAGTCTAAATAGGATTCTATTCGATGAATCTTGAAATGAGACATGATCACAGCAAACAAACGAAACTAGGTTAGGTGGTTCGAGCAAAATTCATTCTTATTTCGACTAAGCAAAGCAGTTATGGATGAATTGACAATTCTAATATAAATAGAATTCGAATTGACTAATCCGGTATATTTTCCACATTCATAGGAGTGCATCTATGTTTCTGCTTCACGAATATGATATTTTCTGGGCATTTCTAATAATATCAAGTGTTATTCCTATTTTGGCATTTCTAATTTCCGGAGTTTTGGCCCCGATTAGGGAAGGACCTGAGAAACTTTCTAGTTATGAATCGGGTATAGAACCAATGGGCGATGCTTGGTTACAATTCCGAATCCGTTATTATATGTTTGCTCTAGTTTTTGTTGTTTTTGATGTTGAAACGGTTTTTCTTTATCCATGGGCGATGAGTTTCGATGTATTGGGTGTATCTGTATTTATAGAAGCTTTAATTTTCGTGCTTATCCTAATTGTTGGTTCAGTTTATGCATGGCGAAAAGGAGCATTGGAATGGTCTTAGCTCCTGAATATTCAGACAATAAAAAGAAAAAAGAAGAAAAAAATGACATTGAGATAGTTATGAATTCCATTAAGTTTCCGTTACTTGATCGACCAACCCAAAATTCTGTTATTTCAACTACATTGAATGATCTTTCAAATTGGTCAAGACTCTCCAGTTTATGGCCGCTTCTCTATGGTACCAGTTGTTGTTTCATTGAATTTGCTTCATTAATAGGCTCGCGATTTGACTTTGATCGTTATGGACTGGTACCAAGATCGAGTCCTAGGCAAGCAGACCTAATTTTAACAGCCGGCACAGTAACAATGAAAATGGCTCCTTCTTTAGTGAGATTATA
>NC_015605.1:30000-35000 GCF_056320005.1 Nelumbo lutea | reverse complement strand
ATAGACTTATCTTATAGAATAGAAAAAAAAAAGAAACTTTCTATCGTTTATTAATTTCGTCTTAGTCTGAGATAGAGATAGACATATCTCATCTTAATACTGAATGAATCAATGAGTGAAAATTAAAATGGAAGAAATGGGGTTTAACCTTTTTTCTGTCGGACAAATAACTCCCTGAAGGGATCCTATATTTCGTTATATTTATATTTATTTTATTATATTTATTTTATTATATTTATTATTATTATTATATTTATTATTATATTATAATTATTATAATTAATTATTATAATTATTTTAATATAAATATAATATAAAATTCATAATATAAAATATAAATATAATATAATAATATATAATAATAAATAGAATTATAAAATTATATTATTATTATAATAAAATTATATAATATTAATTTATAAATTATAAATATAAATAATACATAAATAATAAATATATCATTATCAGTATATAGAATGGTTAATGGTTCATGAATGAAGAATCCAAACATTTTTATGGAGTCATGAAAGCCGGAAAGATTCTTCAGATCTAGTCATACCATTACATTATATTGACAATTCCAAAAAACTGCTCATACTATGAGCATAGTATGATGGTGATCGGGCAGGCATGCCCCCATCGTCTAGTGGTTCAGGACATCTCTCTTTCAAGGAGGCAGCGGGGATTCGAATTCCCCTGGGGGTAGGGTACTACGAAAGGAAGTTGGGCATGGATTATTAATAAGCCTAGAATTGATTCTTCCTGGGTCGATGCCCGAGCGGTTAATGGGGACGGACTGTAAATTCGTTGGCGATATGTCTACGCTGGTTCAAATCCAGCTCGGCCCAATAATTCGCTGATCCATCATGAGAATGATATAACCAATTTGTCCTCCAGAAATACCAGATAGGGAGGAATAAAGAAAAGAGTCCATTTTTCTGCTATATCCCTATCCCTATTTATTTGTTTATTTGTTCCCGCATATTCTGATCTTTCTAATGATCTAGATTCATGTCATGATCTGTAAGTAAAGTATAAGAAAAAAAAGGAGTAAAGAAAGAAAAAAAGAGTTTTTTCCATTGATTATCAATCGATTTGGCAATAACCAAAGGATAGTAATCCGTGTCGCTCTCACTAAAGTCCATATCTATTTGGATATCAATATAGCACTCGTGTCTCTTTTGCAACAAACACGGCAATTATAAATCGAAATGGTTTGAATGAAATCATAAGAATATGTATGCTGTACACCTTATTTCCCTGGGATTGTAGTTCAATTGGTCAGAGCACCGCCCTGTCAAGGCGGAAGCTGCGGGTTCGAGCCCCGTCAGTCCCGACCTTGGATCCGATGAATCTATCAATTCATCTCTTTATTTTCTGTGAAGAGGGGGGGACAAGGAACAGGATCTAATTCTTAACGGGAATTCTTATTTCTTTTTTTCTTTCTTTTTTTTGTTTGTTTCGCATTTCTCATCGAACAAATACAGGAATTCCATTCCATTACTTCAACTAGTACCAATTAATGGGGGAGAGACATATGTAGATTAGTACAATTGTTGATAGCACCATATTCAAGATTCCAAGTACGGGTCTGGCTTTTTCGATAGCTCCTGATCCATGGAATAGAGTACCAATATGTTTCCAGGGAGCACATACACAAATTGGATTCGTTTATTGTTATTGTACGATACAAAATTAACTTAACCTGTTACCCCGACAGAATACTTTTCAGATTAAACCTACCTCCTTTTCTAGCTCCGATTTTGTGTAACCTCAATTACTAATTGGAAACAATCTATCTCATTCAAATTGCACATTGAACTTTTGATATATGCATCCCAGTCGCAATCCAAGGAAAAAGGATAAAAGAAAGATCAAACAAAGATCGCACCCCTCTTAGCGAGGGAATGAATAATCTTTTTTTCTTCCGATTTTAACGGTCCGGTCCCATCGAAGAAAGAACAAATTCCAAAATAGTGAATTTGTCGGACTATTAGATCTTTTCTACCGGGACCCATCTTTATCACATTTTTTCTTCCAAGAAAACTAGATCATCAAAAAAACTGAGTTTAGTTTAAAAATTAACGCTTTCCTTTTTCCATTTCACTTCTACTGTTTGGGTTTGTGTTTGGGTTTGTGACTAATGGAAGTGGAAGACGGGTTAGAGGATACCCCATTAGATGATTGTATAGTATAAGAATATAAGAAAAAGAAAGACGGTAGGTTATAGAACAGAAAAAATGGAAAAGAATGAAAAATTCAACGGGATTCTTGATTGGATCAAGGATCCTATTTTGGATTCAGTATGGATAAAAGATCTTCCTATGTTATACTATTCAATTCTCGACGATGAATCGATTTGATAGCTCAGATATTGTTATTCATGATATTGATCTGATTCAATATCATCGGGATGCAATTCATCCCATTGAATTTACAGGAGAAAGATTTATCATCTCTATGGGATTAGATCCCGAGTTATTGCGAAGTAAAAAAACGATGAGATTATGGAAGTAAATATTCTCGCATTTATTGCTACTGCACTGTTCATTCTAGTTCCTACTGCTTTTTTACTTATCATCTACGTAAAAACAGTCAGTCAAAATGATTAATTTGAATGAAACTTGACTTCTTATCTTAGTTCTTATCAATAATTGAAGGAATGAAAGGGATTCAAATTCCACGTCTTAAATGAATGAGCGGACTAGAATCTGTAGTATATGAAGTCCGATAGTATGGTAGAAAGAAAAATATGAACCTTTCTACCACACTATCTATTATTGAATAAAGTTGTACTGTATTATAGATCAATCTACAATATGTATCTTCAAATATGTACATATCACATGTACATATTACCCCCCCCCCCATTTTTTTTCTTCGCTACATCCATTTTATTTGTATTGATTCCGATCAATCAATCAAATGTCAATTTTTACTCTTACGGTTCTAATTCCCAGGTCTCTGATTATTTCCAATAGGGATCCCGGGATCCCTCGAAAGAATCAAATAAATGGAGGAAGAATAGTAATATTAATATATTCTATAAAAAGAAAAAAACCAAGTAATCCATCTCTTTTTTAGCATTCCAAAGCCAAAGAAAGAATTGATTGAGCCGTTGCCAGATGATCCAAGGAGTTCTATGGGAACTTCTTCGGATTTGGAAAAGGAGTAGTAGACCCCACCGATTTTTAACGCTTGAACCACAATATGAGGTGAGTCGATAAAGCATAAATAAGATTTCTACGAGTATAAACGGGAAATGCGTGATATGTGAATCGCCCAACGCAAGATTTTATGCGTAGTACCTCGTCAGACAACCACTATGTCTATCTTGTCTCCCGCAGAAAGTATGTATCTACGTAATAACAGAACGACTTCCTCTTTGAACAGTAAAGAGGGAAACAAATAAAAAAAAGAGGGGTCGGTTGCTCTTCCTTGTAATATCCATATATGATTCTGGTAAGAGCCGATTCATCAAAATAGAATATTTAGGAAGAATTCCTTCGTTTGGAAAAAATTTCCTATCATCTGTATCCCCTTTACTTTCAAAATACGAACATGGGAAACATTAAAATATTTGTTTGTTGAAAGATTATTATTCATATATTCCATATTACATTACTTTACTGGATTCCAGTAGAATTTTGAAACGGAGATATTCTTTTTTTTTAATTCTTTGCAGAACGATCTATGAAACAATTAATACAGTTTTCTTATTCAACTCAATTAGTAGTACTTCTAGAGTCCACTTCTTCCCCATACTACGAGCGAAAGAGAAAATGTAAAGACTACCATTAAAGCAGCCCAAGCGAGACTTACTATATCCATGTGAATTATGTCCCCTATCTCTATGAATATGAAGGAATTTTTTCATTATTGATCACTAATATAATAATAGTGGAATCAATGGCGCAGAGTCAAAAAGGGATTCTGACCGAATGCTATTCTATTAATGAACCAATCCAATAAATCTACTCATAACAAGTTCCTATATGATTTCTGGTAGAATTGGGAAGCATTAAGCACAAGCAAGATACGCAGTTACTCTCTTGGAAGTATCAAGGAAATGTTACTAATGGAACATGTAGTAATTATAAGACCTATTGTTTCCTTTGTTGCCCTTCATAAACAAAAGGCATAACAATATACAATCAAGATAGAGTATTATCTATTACATACCTCTATCTCCTGTTTGATCTAATCCTTACTGTCTCCCGATTGTCTCTATGAGACAATCGGGAGACAGTCTATTACATTTTTGACTGGGGGTATAGGTATAATAAAAAAAAAAAAAGAATTTTGTTGTTCAAATTTTTTGACTCTATAAAATAAAATAAAAAAAAGCCAATTATCCATCCAACCTAATATTGATTGAATGTCTGAGCACTCAGATACTCTCGTGAGTTTGTATACAAAGTATCTTCTGCTCTTTCTACAACTACTAAAAAATTTGAATTGGATTCCCCATCCCGACTATCCAATCTAATTCAAGACTCAGTCAGTAGACACTACGCTAGTAGTGTAAGGGATTCAGGAAGTCTTGATAGCCTTTCCTATACTATAATCTTTCCTTGGATCCTAGGCGCAAGGATTTACAGCCCTTTCTTTATAGAATATAGAATAGAACCTCCAGATTCTTCAAATAAAGCAAGTATCGACAGGCCTGCCTAGTCCTTTTCCTCTGCTTCTGCTGGTCAAAAATTCTGCGAGTTCTATCAGCAGAATAAGGGATTCCAAGTCTTTTGTTGATCAGGCGACACCCGGATTTGAACTGGGGAAAAGGGATTTGCAGTCCCCCGCCTTACCACTCGGCCATGCCGCCAAAACGATACAAAATAGATAGAAATATTTCCTTTTTGGGGGATTACTGAACCTTTTTTTTGATTGAATCCAGTTGATTCCCTTCGATTGATTGTATTGTATAGTATCTCAAAACATACAATACAACGCCTAAAAACTTCCCTTTTTCTTTTCTATTGAAAGAGAAAAGAAATGTG
>NC_015605.1:15000-20000 GCF_056320005.1 Nelumbo lutea | reverse complement strand
ATGCCAATCTTTGATAATTTTGTCATCATCCAATTGTTCTCGAATAGGTATAGGTCCATTCAACGGTTTGAAATATCACAATGTGACAAAAGAATCAATTAAAAGAGATCCCCTAATTTCAATTAGGAATTCGTTTGGGCCTTTAGGGACTGTCCCTAAAATTGCGAATTTTTATTCATCTTATTACCATTTAATAACTCATAATCAGATCTTGATAAATAAATATTTGCTACTTGACAATTTAAAACAGACTTTCCAAGTACTTAAATATTATTTAATAGATGAAAATGGGAGAATTTTTAATCCCGATCCATGCAGTAACATCATTTTTAATCCATTCAATTTGAATTGGTATTTTCTCCATCATGATTATTGTGAAGAATCATCCACAATAATTCGCCTGGGACAGTTTCTTTGTGAAAATGTATGTATATCCAAAAATGGACCACACCTAAAATCTGGTCAAGTTCTAATTGTTCATGTTGACTCTTTAGTAATAAGATCAGCTAAGCCCTATTTGGCCACTCCAGGAGCAACCGTTCATGGCCATTATGGAGAAATCCTTTACGAGGGAGATACATTAGTTACATTTATATATGAAAAATCGAGATCTGGTGATATAACGCAGGGTCTTCCAAAAGTAGAACAAGTGTTAGAAGTGCGTTCAATTGATTCAATATCAATGAACCTAGAAAAGAGGGTTGAAGACTGGAACGAACGTATAGCAAGAATTCTTGGAATTCCTTGGGGATTCTTGATTGGCGCTGAGCTAACCATAGCGCAAAGTCGTATTTCTTTGGTTAATAAAATCCAAAAGGTTTATCGATCCCAGGGAGTGCAGATCCATAATAGGCATATAGAAATTATTGTACGTCAAATAACATCAAAAGTTGTGGTTTCAGAAGATGGAATGTCTAATGTTTTTTTGCCTGGGGAACTAATTGGATTGTTGCGAGCGGAGCGAACGGGGCGGGCTTTGGAAGAAGCGATCTGTTACCGAGCCGTCTTATTGGGAATAACGAGGGCCTCTCTGAATACTCAAAGTTTCATATCCGAGGCGAGTTTTCAAGAAACTGCTCGAGTTTTAGCAAAAGCCGCTCTACGAGGTCGTATCGATTGGTTGAAAGGCCTGAAAGAGAACGTTGTTCTAGGGGGGATGATACCCGTTGGTACTGGATTCAAAGGATTGGTGCATCGTTCAAGGCAACACAACAACATTCCTTTGGAAATAAAAAAGAAAAATTTATTTGAAGGGGAAATGAGAGATATTTTGTTCCACCACAAAGAATTATTTCATTTTTGCATCCCAAAGAATTTTCATGATACATCAGAACAATCATTTACGGGATTTAATGATTCCTAAAAGCGGATTCATCCTTTTAACTTAACTTTAACTATCTTATCTGGTTCGGTCATTTGATTTGGTAATGGTAATAAAGATAATAACGAATAGAAAGGAATTAATGGCTTGGGCCGTGTATCAACGGTCAATCTACGGTAGAAGGTTCCGTCGGAACAATTATTTATTTCAAGGTACCTCGTCTCTTTTTTTTTTAAAAAAAAAAAAGAGGAAGTGTGGGGAGAAATGACAAGAAGATATTGGAACATAAATTTGGAAGAGATGATGGAAGCAGGAGTGCATTTTGGTCATGGTACTAGGAAATGGAATCCTAGAATGGCACCTTACATCTCTGCAAAGCGTAAAGGTATTCATATTACAAATCTTACTAGAACTGCTCGTTTTTTATCAGAAGCTTGTGATTTAGTTTTTGATGCAGCAAGTAGGGGAAAACAATTCTTAATAGTTGGTACCAAAAATAAAGCAGCCGATTTAGTAGCATCGGCTGCAATAAGGGCTCGGTGTCATTATGTTAATAAAAAATGGCTTGGTGGTATGTCAACGAATTGGTCCACTACAGAAACAAGACTTCAAAAGTTCAGGGACTTGAGAGCGGAACAAAAGGCGGGGAGACTCAACCGTCTTCCGAAAAGAGATGCAGCAATGTTGAAGAGACAATTATTTAACTTGCAAACATATTTGGGTGGGATCAAATATATGACGGGGTTACCTGATATTGTAATCATTGTTGATCAGCAAGAAGAATATACAGCTCTTCGAGAATGCGTCACTTTGGGAATTCCAACGATTTGTTTAATCGATACAAATTGTGACCCGGATCTCGCAGATATTTCAATTCCAGCGAATGATGACGCTATAGCTTCAATCCGATTAATTCTTAACAAATTAATCTCTGCAATTTGTGAGGGTCGTTCTAGCTATATAAGAAATCGTTGATTAATAATAATAATAAGATAAATCAATTACTTTGGGAATTCCATAGATTTATTGAATCGGTTCTTTTTCCTGGATCTCAAAAAAGAGATAAAAATCACTGGGGATATTATGTGATTACTTGGTTTCCGAAATCTACGATTCAAGCAAGCGAGTCGAGAAAGAGATAGTTGAATCAAAATAATTCCTTTTTAAGTTCTATTTCTGTCAGAGGGCAATATGAATGTTCTACCATGTTCCATCAACACCCTAAAAGGGTTATACGATATATCCGGTGTGGAAGTTGGCCAACATTTCTATTGGCAAATAGGAGGTTTCCAAGTCCATGCCCAAGTACTTATTACTTCTTGGGTCGTAATTGCTATCTTATTAGGTTCAGCCACTATAGCTGTTCGCAATCCACAAACCATTCCGACTGCTGGTCAGAATTTCTTCGAATATGTCCTTGAATTCATTCGAGACTTGAGCAAAACTCAGATTGGAGAAGAATATGGTCCTTGGGTTCCTTTTATTGGAACTATGTTCCTATTTATTTTTGTTTCGAACTGGTCAGGGGCTCTTTTACCTTGGAAAATCATAGAGTTACCTCATGGGGAGTTAGCCGCACCTACGAATGATATAAATACTACTGTTGCTTTAGCTTTACCCACGTCAGTGGCATATTTCTATGCGGGTCTTAGCAAAAAAGGATTGGGTTATTTCGCTAAATACATTCAACCAACTCCAATCCTTTTACCAATTAACATCCTAGAAGATTTCACAAAACCTTTATCACTTAGTTTTCGACTTTTCGGGAATATATTGGCTGATGAATTAGTAGTTGTTGTTCTTGTTTCTTTAGTACCTTCAGTGGTTCCGATACCTGTTATGTTCCTTGGATTATTTACAAGTGGTATTCAAGCTCTTATTTTTGCAACTTTAGCCGCGGCTTATATAGGAGAATCCATGGAGGGCCATCATTGACTAGCTTTCAAAATAGTCTTTTTTTTTCAGCGTATCCCAACGCAATGTATGTGTGGCTTAAGATAATCTATTTTGGTAACATAATATATACAAATAACATAATAGATACAAATAAATAGATACAAATACAATAGATACGATCTAGAGTAGTAACAAAAAGAATTACGATATTAGTGAATTGTAAAAAAAAAAGGAAAGAGATCTAAAAGATCTTTTTCCAAAGATTCCCGTTTGGCCCATTTATGTCATACCTCCTCCAATGAATATTCTAGTTCTATTTGTTCAGTTAATTACAAAATTACGATTCATAAATTGAATAAGAATTCTTATGTTATCTGTTTCCGACGTACGTTTAAACAAAAAAAGATGTTCTATATCTATAGAACGATTCCCATTTCGTTTGATTTCATTCAATTTAATGATTGATTCAAATTCTAATGAATTGCATTGCATGCAATTCGATCAATCAAATTCTGATATTGATATGTAATGATTCGGACTAATAAATTTGTTCATTTGTATCCATGCGGGATAATGATAAAGAATAAAGAAAAGTAAGAGAATAGTTTTCAAACGAGATTCATAAAAAAATAGGTTAGGAAGGTCAAATTAGGTATATGTAATGTAATGGTTATAAGCCAATTCTTGTGGGTGTTTTGAAGAATTATTCTAGAATCCGATTGAATATAAGATACGAATGCTTAGTTTACGTTATGGAAGAAACACGTGTATATGTGATATTAGATATTGACTAGTTATATATTTTATTTTTTCCCATCCCACTGTACTGTGAGGTTAGATGGGAATTTCAATAGAAGTCCTTCTGTTTCGTCTGTGACTGCGGATTGAATGAATAAACAGATGAAATCAAGCATAAATAAGTATACAGAACAGAAAAGAAGAGCGAAAAAGAATGGTTCGGTTCGGAACAAAGAAATGGAAGAACTAGAGCCATATGGATTGACAAAGACCCCATGGATAGGAACTAAAAACGAGATATCAAAAAAGTTCTGATAATTCAATAATATCATTACTAAAATTCGGAGTTCTTAGTTACTTTGACTAGATGATGAATCTTAGTGATGGAATAATAAGTCATAATTCATTGGTTGATTGTATCATTAACCATTTCTTAATTTTGGTGCGAGGGGCTTACCATGAATCCACTGATTTCTGCTGCTTCCGTTATTGCTGCTGGATTAGCCGTAGGGCTTGCTTCTATTGGACCTGGAGTTGGTCAAGGTACTGCTGCGGGCCAGGCCGTAGAAGGGATCGCGAGACAACCAGAGGCAGAGGGTAAAATACGAGGTACTTTATTGCTTAGTCTGGCTTTTATGGAAGCTTTAACAATTTATGGACTGGTTGTGGCATTAGCACTTTTATTTGCGAATCCCTTTGTTTAATCCTAGAAATGTGATTAAAAACGTATTTTTTATTTTTTCTTATTGCTTTGCTTGGACTTGCCTCTTGCTTTTTCGAATTATATCAAGATTTCACTCCTACAATCACTTATTCGTTGAGACAATACCCCGTGGGAAGGTCTGATTTGAGGATGAAGAATTAGCGGATCCACTTGCTTTCTTCCTTCCCGCCCTTAGTCCAATGGAACCCCTTTTTTTAGGAAGCGTTGCAACAAACGAGGTATTTCTCAATTGACATGAGACCTGGGACCTAATTCTAATAAGTATCTTTTCTTTCTTATTGGAAATTTCAATTGAAATAAGAAAAAGTAATCAATTTCCAA
>NC_015605.1:5000-10000 GCF_056320005.1 Nelumbo lutea | reverse complement strand
TTACTTTTTTTTACTCTTTTTTTTTTCTTTCTATTGGAAATATCCCTTTCGAGCCATTCGATTTAAATAATGGAATTGTTGATATAATTTGTAGATATAGATTCTATATATCTATAGAATAAAGAAAGACTTTATTAATCTTTACTTCATGCGTAACATAGTAATTCTCCTTTTTCAATTGGGAGAGATGGCTGAGTGGACTAAAGCGGCGGATTGCTAATCCGTTGTACGAGTTTTTGTACCGAGGGTTCGAATCCCTCTCTTTCCGTTTCCTCTGATGACTTGAGATTTTTCTTTCGAATTCGAAAAAAATCTCGAGCCTCTTTTATCTTTTATCATAGTTAAATGTGTGGAATAGATAAAATCATAAGAAAATTCAGAAAAAAAAAAGAAATAAGAAATTAAGTAAGGAAAATGAGAAACCCCTTATTTTTTTTATTCCTCACGTCCAGGATTACGTCCTGGATCATTAGATAGGAATCCGAAGATGAAGAGAGAAACAAAGAATATCACTACCGTGTAAACGAAGAGTTTGAGAGTAAGCATTACACAATCTCCAAGATCATTTTTTGGGGAAAAGGGAATAGATTATCAATTTTTATACCACATATCCTATTTTGACACCAAGAAATAAAGTGGTTTCTAGAAAAGAAAGGAATTTGCAGAAATTCATTTGTAATAAGATTCTTTCATTACCAAAAATATCTTTCATACCCACAAACAATTACAATTAGATATTGTGGGGGACCCTTATAGATAGGGTCCTTATTCACTGGAAATAGAAGGTCAGAATGAGGAAATAAGGTAATCTAGATTTATCGCGGCTATCCAAGAATTTCAATGTTTAAATCAAGGGTCCATAATGATAATGTAAGACTTATCTGATCAATTGTTAAAATCTTTTTTATCGAAAAAATCATGAATGTTTGTAGGATAGTATTAAAGAGATCTCATCGAAAACTTACAGCAGCTTGCCAAACAAGGGCTAAGAGAAAAAAGAGCACAGGTATGACTGGCATAACATCTACGATTGGATTGAAAATAGCGTAAGCCTCGGGCAATTTGGCAAAGAAAAAACTACTCGAATGAAAGGCAGAATTAAGACAGATACAGATCAAACTAAAGATATTAAGCATAACAAACATTTCGTTCTTGGAAATAATTGCATTTTGATTGAGTTATTGATATAAGGAGAAAAATGAAGAAAGTAAGAAAAAATTCTTCTTTTTCTTTGAACTCGCCCAATCAAAACTCCTTCCATTCTTAAATGAGAATAGAAGGAATCATACTTTCATACAATATCTTAATTGAATTATATATAATGATCAATAAATTCAGTTTAATTCTACATCTACACGTGGCAAATCCTAACAACAATCTAATAGATTCCATAGATATTTAGACTAGAATTGACGAACAACCAAGACCGATATTAGTCTTTATTAGTGTCGAATAGAAATCGAAATGGGGCGTGGCCAAGCGGTAAGGCAACGGGTTTTGGTCCCGCTATTCGGCGGTTCGAATCCTTCCGCCCCAGAGCGGACCGATTCGATCAGAATAAAGATTGTTCTCTTTAACAATCTTCTGCTAAAGAGTGTAATGTTGGATACAATGTGATGTGATCCTTATTTCTGATTTCTAATGATTTTTCTCTGAATTATATCTTTTCTTTCTCACAAACTGAATCGAGTTTAAATGACGCGTGGATTTAACTGAATTTTTTTGTGATCCAGGTAGGAGGGAGGATGGGAACATAGATCACAGAACATAGATCACAATAGTGAAATTCAAAAAAATCGAATGGGTGCTTCAGTTCAGTATATGCCCGTATCGCTCATATTGAAGTTAGGTACTTAGAGAAACTTTACGTCCCATATCTATTTGAATTTTCAATGATGCATTCTGAGTCGAAATATGAAAGAATGGCCTCTATATTCCCTACCCTAAAGTAACTAAAGTAACATAGAGTTGCCCAATTACTAATTCTCTGTAGATCCTGAATTATAAACAGGGGGGAGCTCTTAGTACTAATTTAATTCCAGCACTGGGATTAAATTAGTACTAAGACTGGGTTGGGTAAAAAAAATAGGAAAAACTACTTGATCTGGACCCGTTTTGCTTTGTACCTAGACAAGATAATCTAGCATCCCATAAGAGGATCCCCTTTTTTCATTTATGATTCAGGATTTACAGAAAATTTTTGAGTAGATAAGAGTTAATCAGCAATGGAAGGTATCCATTTAAAATGTCTGTCCGAATCTCATTAACAAAGAATCAAGTTCAATATGTAACAGATGTATTTTCTTTGGACCTAATTTGTTTGTATTTTGCGTCTTTCTCTACTCCAATGAATAATTGTAAATCAATGTAGCGATTGAGGTGGGGGGGGATTTATACATTCCAGTCATTTTACTTCAATTTTGATGGTAGAGAATTTATGGAAAGATTACTGAACCTGAAGTAAAACAAAACACGTAGAAAAAAACCATGTCTATCCGTATTGTTCTCTTTCAGTGACAAGACAACGTCATTTCAGTTTTGTCGAAAAAGATCTGTGATCCCTTAAAAAAGAAAAATATCCGCGACTACTTCCAGTGACAATTGTTCGGTCGATCTGATGGATACAGAAAGCTCATATTCTTCCGGTTCTTATTTTCTCAATCAGATGAAAGAATAACGGCCTAAATCCTAACTCTTTTTCTTACATGAGCCTTCTCTACTTCTCTACTTCTCTATTTCAATTTCATTTCTATTCACCCCACGAAAAAAAAGAAATTGGATTTGGTTCTCGATTTTTCTATCTAGTTTAAATCATTGATGATTTTATTGGAAACAAAACATGGATTTCTTTCTCTTATGATGATAAAATTCGTGTCTCATTTCATTAATTAATGAGATATATACTCCAATTTTTAGCTACTCGTTATGATTGTGACGATTTGTTGATTAATTTAGAGATAAATTTCTGTCTTTACTGGAAAACCTTATTCTTATTTAAATAATGATGTCTGTCAAAGTAGGAATTTATGTTTAATTAAACGTTTGTAATGATTCTTATGAATTGAATTCTTTGGTACTTAAAGAGGTGTGAAATTAGTGAATCTATTCTATCGAATCATTTCTTTTCCGGCCTTTCCGGATCGTTGGACTAGCTTATTTGATTAATGACTTATATTCATTCTGTCCCGTATTGGAAATCGAAATCTAATTAAGGACCCTTCTTTAATTTCGAATTTCGTTTTTAATTAATATTAATTTAGTTGTTCAAACAAAAAAGAATTGGATCTTTCATGAGTGATCGTCTTGAACAATCTGTTGACGATGAATATTAAAAAAACTAATTTATTTGTGTTCTTTAAAAAAAAATGGTTTTATTCATATCATACGATAAGATAAAATATGATATGGGGTTAAATTGAATTCTTGCTGAAATTTCTCCAGGTAAATACAAACCTATACCTACCCATCTATATAGAATAGAAAAATTAAAAGTATAGATTACTATGTACTATGTACCGATTGAGCCAATGACTATTCATGATTCCATATTGAATAAATTCATACTGGTTTCTAATTTCAAATTAGAGGAATGTTATGGTAAAGCTTCGTTTGAAACGATGTGGTAGAAAGCAACGTGCGACTTGAAGGACATAATCGGCTGTGGATTCTTACATCCACCATTTTATATAGGAATGAAGGTGCTCTTGGCTCGACATAGTTTGTTCTGTTCCACTAGAATCCCGATTTTGGGGGGTTGTAAATAGTACATGATGGAGCTCGAGCAGAAAGTAAGTATTGATTCATTTCTCAGGGGCAAGGATCTATGGTTAGTGCCAATCAATAAGTTGGAACAACTTCGTAAGTATATCTTCGATATAGAAACCGAAAGGATCCAATCCGAACAAGTTTCAAATTCAAAAGGAAAATTTGTTGGAATTGGTAAAACCATTTCGATCAAAAGTGTATCACGCGGGAATCAATTATTCGTATGATTCTTCGATAGAAAGAAATCACAAAAGGTATGTTGCTGCCATTTTGAAACGATTAAAGATCACCGAAGTAATGTCTAAACCCAATGATTCAAAGCAAAGATAAAGGATCCCGGAACAAGGAAACACCATTTTAATTGTCTTAACAACTGGATTAGAATGAAGAATAAAAATGGATTCTAAACGAGACAAACAAAAGGGGTTAGAGACAGCTCAAAAAATGAAGTGCCTAAGGATTTTCCTTTGAGCTTTTTGAGAATTATCCAACTTGAGTTATGAGTACGAATGGTTTTCTTTTTTTATTTTTCGCGAAGGAAGAACAGAACAAAAAAACGACTCAAATCATAATAGTCTAATTGATTTGATGATTTTATGAATCTGTTTGCCAATACAATACATAAATTCGAATCATTCTTTCTCGAGCCGTACGAGGGGAAAACCTCCTATACGTTTCTAGGGGGGGCATTGTTCATCTACATCTATCCCAATGAGCCATCTATCGAATCGTTGCAATTGATGTTCGATCCCGAAGAGAAGGAAGAGATCTTCGGAAAGTGGGTTTTTACGATCCGATAAAGAATCAAACTTATTTAAATGTTCCCGCTATTCTATATTTCCTTGAAAAAGGCGCTCAACCTACAGGAACAGTTCATGATATTTCAAAGAAGGCAGAGGTATTTAAAGAACTTCGCGTTAATCAAACGAAATAAAATTAATGTAATGAAAAAAAAAAGAAAGAAGGGGTGACCTATATCTAAATCTAGCTTTGGATAATATTTTATCCACTATTCCCCTTTTTTCTTGCTCTATTCATATCTATTTCCTATTGTTTCCATATGATCCCATATTCATATTACATATTTACATATTCTATTATTATATTTACATATTCTATTTATATTATATAACGACAAAAACCTCTTCTATTAATATGAATATGAGACGGGGATAGAAGATCGAGTGAATAGCTGAAATAACTGAATCTATAAATAAAAAATTATGGGATTATCT